>NC_056439.1:29685564-29705564 GCF_018296145.1 Oncorhynchus tshawytscha | reverse complement strand
CACGGTAAAGGAGGTGCAGTGGTTCTTAGGGTTTGCCAACAACTACCGGAGGTTTATCCGGGGTTTTGGTCAGGTAGCGGCTCCCATTACCTCACTGCTGAAGGGGGGCCCGGTACGCTTGCAGTGGTCAGCTGAGGCAGACAGGGCTTTTAGTCACCTGAGGGCTCTGTTTACCTCGACTCTCGTGCTGGCTCATCCGGATCCCTCTTTGGCGTTCATAGTGGAGGTGGACGAGTCTGAGGCTGGGATAGGAGCTGTGCTCTCTCAGCGCTCAGGTACGCCACCAAAGCTCCACCCCTGTGTCTTCTTCTCGAAGAAGCTCAGCCCGGTGGAGCGAAACTATGACGTGGGGGACCAGGAGCTGTTGGCTGTCGTCAAGGCCTTGAAGGCGTGGAGACATTGGCTTGAGGGAGCTAGACACCCTTTTCTCATCTGGACTGACCACCGCAATCTGGAGTACTTCCGGGCAGCGAGGAGACTGAACCCTCGTCAGGCAAGGTGGGCCAAGTATTTCACCCGTTTTGTGTTTAACCTCTCTTACAGACCAGGCTCCCAGAACGTGAAGGCAGACGCATTGTCCCGGCTGTATGGCACAGAGGAGCGGCCCATGGATCCTGCCTGGTGGCGCCGGTAGTGTGGGAGCTGGACACGAACATTGCGGCGTACTCCGTTCACTCCATACTGGATTCGAGGCACCGGGAGAGGGGCCTTCAGTATCTTATGGAGTGGGAGGGGTACAGCCCGGAGGAGAGGTGCTGGGTTCCGGTCGAGGACATGTTGGACTCATCTATGCTGCAGGAGTTCCACCGTTTTCGTCCGGAACGCCCTGTGCCTCGCCCTACAGGTCGTCCCCGAGGCCGGTGTCGACGCGCTACTGGAGTCGCACTTCGCACTTCACACCTGGTTCCAATCCCATCAATTACATGTTGTGTATTTAACCCTCTGTTCCCCCTCATGTCCTTGTGGGTGATTGTTTATTGTAAGTGCTTGTGCACGTCTGTCCTGGTGTGCGTTGGGTTATGTACCCATTTATTTTATTATTCTGTTTTCCGGTGGGTTTTTGTTAATAAACTGCGCCGTTGGAAACACAGTTATTTCTCTCCTGCGTCTGACTTCTCTGCCGCCAGTTCGCACCCCTTACATTTATATGGTATTTATTTTTATATATTTTTTATTCCAGGGCCCTGTCCCTGCAGGAGGACTTTTTCCTTTTGGTAGGCCGTCATTGTAAATAAGATTTGTTTTTAACTGACTTGCCTAGTTAAATAAAGGTTCAATAAAAATAAATAAATGTTTAAAACATCTAGATAGAAATAACCCTTTTGGGTTACATTTAGAGGATTCCACATGGAACCAAAAAGAGTTCTACCTGGAACCAAAAAAGGTTCTACTTGGAAGCCAAAAGGGTTATCCTATAGGGACAGCCAACATAGAACCCTTTTGGAACCTTTATTTCTAAGAGTGCACACACATAAACATAGCCCATATCTGTGGTTTCATTTCTAGTTTGTAGCTGAGAAAGAGATGGTGAGAACTTCACATCAGGAGGTGAAGCTGCTGACAGTGTGTGTGTGTGTACGGGCGTGCATGTGTGTGTGTGCGTGAGTGTGCGCATGCTTCCCATGTGTCTGTGTATGTTTGTGTGTGTTGTCTTTCTGGAAATGTGCCATTTGGCAGATTGCACCTACAGTAGGTCTAATCTAGTTAGTGGGCAGACATTTTTAGAGCTGACCAGAGATGTGGTATCAACAACCCCTACCCCATAGAAGAGGGTCCCACCCCCACCCCCACCCCCACCCCTCTTGGTACATCATACACCCCACCCAACCTCACACTGTGTCTTTGTCACACAATCAGCTGTTTAAGAGCCTGGACACTTACAGCAAAGAGAAGGAGCTATTTTCAGAAAGTGTTGAGGAACTCTCTAGAGTACGACGATTACACCTCTGTGTCGATACTGCGTGTGTGTGTGTGTGAGTGTGTGTACATGTACGTGGGTAAATGCCCAGTGCCTTCAGAAAGTGTTGAGGAACTCTCTAGATTACGACGATTACACCTCTGTGTCGATACTGCGTGTGTGTGTGAGTGTGTGTACATGTACGTGGGTACATGCCCAGTGCCTTCAGAAAGTGTTGAGGAACTCTCTAGATTACCACGATTACACCTCTGTGTCGATACTGCGTGTGTGTGTGTGTGAGTGTGTGTACATGTACGTGGGTACATGCACAGTGCCTTCAGAAAGTATTCACACCCCTTGACTTTTTCCACATTTTGTTGTGTTACAAGGTGGGATTAAAGTGGATTTAATTGTCATGTTTTTTGTCAACAATCTACACAAAATACTCTGTAATGTCAAAGTTGAAGAAAAATGTTTTTTTTTTTAAAGGACAAATAAAACACATTCACTTATATGTAGTAAAACGTTTATTATTTGGTCCCAATACTATTATTACACACAAAGTGAGTCTATGCAACTTATTATGTAACTTGTTAAGCACATTTTTACTCCTGAACTTATTTAGGCTTGCCATAACAAAGGGGTTGAATACTTATTGACTCAAAACATTTGAGCTTTTTCATTTTTTATTAATTTGTTCAAATTTTGAAAAGCATAAATTCAACTTTGACATGATTGGATATTGTGTGTAGGCCAGTAACAAAAAATCTAAACGTAATCAATTTTAAATTCAGGCTGTAACACAACATAATGTGGAACATTTCATGGGGTGTGAATACTTTCTGAAGGCACTGTACATGTGTAAGAAACTGTGCAAAAGGCTTTAATTCCTTCATTCATCTCTTTGTGAAGTGCCTGCTCTGCTGTGAGTTCCATGCTACAGCTGAACATTGAGAAAAGCTGACTGGTGAACTCAGCGAGTAGAAACATGCTCCTGATACTTTCCCAGCCACTCAGCAAACAGCCACGCAGATTGTTAGGCAAAGTAAAGCAAAGCCACCCCTTATTGACTACCTGTACTCCTATGATCAGCCTGGAAGGCTTGGCAATTATCCGGGAAGCATGCAGCACACAGGAGCGATGAGCTGACACCAGAGAAACAGAGGGTAGTTACTATGACGCTGCTCAATCTAATGTGTGCTTACGTGTAGACTGCGCTGAGTTGGTCCGTCCAGCCGAGCAAACAAACAAACACAAACAGCTGGTCCCACATGCCCCTAATGAGTGGGGGGCTGACTGGCAGATCACACTCACCAGGCAGGGCAGCAGGGAGGCAGCAGGGTTTAGGTTACCCTCCATTGCTCTCAGCCTCCCCTGCCTTCCTCCCACCACTCAGCCTGTGTTTGGCATCTACACACTGGCTGGAGAGCTCAGGTAATCAAAGTGATAGGAGCAAGACAAGCGTGTTATACCTGCTAATGATGAGTGATGATATCCCTGGATGAAATGCCTCCCATAGAATAACCAAACTGAACAACAATAACCAGCATATGGTATTCTTAGCTGGCCTGATGAGCGGATATGCCAGGGGGGATATATTTCACCCTTTGCATGGTGTGGGGGTGTCAGGTGTGAATGTGAGGGGTAAGGGACTGACTATGTGCCCTGTGTGAGGGGTAGGGGGTGAATGTGTGCCCTTATGAGGGTGATTCAGAGTGGTGGGCCTGACGTGCTGCTGACAGTGTGGCCAGGGTTGGGACAGCTGGGAATGCAGACAAAGGCGTCCTAACACAGTCACGCTAATCAGGCAGGCCTGCTTACTGCTGGCTAGCCAGCTAATACCATTGTCTGCTACTACAACTAATCTGATAGTGATTAAGCAAAGCCACAGGTGAACTAACACTCTTTGAACTGCTGGGGCTTGACTTTACAGGATGTTCATGCTAACTAGATGAGCCTGCTGCTCGCTAATAGTGATACGGGGGACATTGATACAGTTACATATCAGAATATGATTTTTGATCATATATTGTATTGCATTGTCTTGACAATATCACAATATTATTTTTGCCCATGTTGGCTTTACCTTCACAAAAACTCCATTATTTTTCCAGCATAGCTTGTTCTCCATCTTCCTTTTAAATAGGGAGCCCATTTGTTTTCTGCTCTTTTATTTCCATGACTGTTCCAAACTTTTTCTCTGGGCTCTCTGTTGTTCATCTGCAACAGACAAATAGTGAGCAATATGTTTGGACCATGGAATCGCAAGAAAATCACAGTATCTAATCACAATACACACAGTGCCTTTAGAAATATTCACAAACATGGACTTTTTTCACATTTTGTTGTGTTACAAAGTGTGATTAAAATAGATTTAATTGTCATTTTTTGTGATCCATTTACACAAAATACTTTGTAATGTCAAACTTTCATTGTTCAATGGAAACAAAGTTTTAAAACTCTGACGCGTTTTTGCTGCATGGCCTTTGTCATGGAGTATGCAGCCAAAAAGCGAGTTCTAATACGAAGAGTGCCTTGGTCCTCCATTCTTTTTGATGACCAATTGACCCCTTTTACCAAAGAGCACCATCTGTCTACCAAAAACTACTACTGTGTAGCTTAGCAGCGCTTCACTTCCTTCTTTTTTTCTACAAATATCTGGATTAGATATGTTTTCAACCCCCTGAGTCAATACATGTTGCAATTACCTTTGGCAGCGATTACAGCTGTGAGTCTTTCTGGGTAAGTCTCTAAGAGCTTTCCACACCTACAGCTGCATTGCTTGGTCTCTGGGATTTTAGACTCGATTTCTGTATATACACTTTGTGACAACTGCTGTAGTAAAAAGGACTTTCTAAGTAAATTTGATTGATTGTGCAACATTTACCCGTTATTCTTTTCAAAATTCTTCAAGCTCTGTCAAATTGGTTCTTAATTATCGCTAGACAACCATTTTCAGGTCTTGCCATAGTCAAAACTCTAACTAGACCATTCAGGAACAGTCCCTGTCTTCAGGGTGAGCAACTCCAGTGTAGATTTGGTCTTGTGTTTTAGGTTACTGTCCTGCTGAGGGGTGAATTCATTACCCAGCGTCTGGTGGAAAGCAGATGGAACCGTGTTTTCCTCTAGGATTTTGCCTGTGCTTTGCTTCATTCCATTTCTTTTTATCCTGAAAAACTCCCCAGTCCTTGACAAATACAAGCATGCCCATAACATGATGCAGCCACCACTGTCATTGAAAATATGGAGAGTGGAATTCAGTTATGTGTTGTATTGATTTGCCCCAAACATAAGACTTTGTATTCAGGACAAAAAGTCAATTGCTTTATCACATTTTTACTTTACCACACTTTAGTGCCTTGTGGCAAACAGGATGCATGTTTTGGAATATTTTTTATTCTGCACAGGCTTCCTTCATTTCACTCTCTCAATTAGGTTAGCACTGTGGAGTAACTATGTTGTTGATCCATCCTAAGTTTTCTCCTATCACAGCCATTAAACTGTAACTGTTTTAAAGTCACCATTGGACTCATGGGGAAATCCCTGAGCAGTTTCCTTCCTTTCCAGCAACTGAGTTAGGAAGCACGCCTGTATCTTTGTAGTGACTGGATGTATTGATACACCTTCCAAAGTGTAATAAACAACTTCACCATGCTCAAAGGGATATTCAATGCCTGATTTTTATTTTACCTATCTACCAATAGGTGCCCTTCTTTGTGAGTCATTGGAAAACCTCCCTGGTCTTTGTGGTTGATACTGTGCTTGAAATTCACTGATCGACTGAGGGACCTTACAGCCACAGTGAGCTCCAAAAGCATTGGGACAGTGCCACATTTGTTGTGATACAATGACTATGACGTTAATCTGCAGACTGTCAGCTTTAATTTGAGGGTATTTTCACCCATCTCAGATGAACTGTTTAGACATTACATAACTTTTTGTACATAGTCCCCCCATTTTAGGGAACCAAAAGAATTGGGACTAATTCACTTACATGTAGTAAAAGATTAAGTATTTAGTCCCATATTAATAGCACGCAATGACTACATTAAACTTGTGACTTTACAAATTTGTTAGCTGCATTATCTGTTTGTTTTGGTTGTGTTTCAGATTATTTTGTGCCCAATTGAAATGAATGGTAAATAATGTATTTTGACATTTTGTAGTCACTTTTAATGTAAATAAGAATATAACGTTTATAAACACTTCTACATTAATGTGGATGCTACCATGATTACAGATAATCCTAAATTAATCATGAATAATGATGAGTGATAAAGTTACAGACGCACAAATACTCTATCATTATAAGGGCACAAGGCGAGACCCAGATGCAGACAGGAGGCAGATCGTCAGAGTCCAAGATGTTTATTAACAATCCAAAAACAGGCAAAGGTCAAAACTGGGAGGACTAGTAGAAGAGAATAGAAAAGCAGGCGCATGGGAAAAACATGCTGGTTGACTTGAACATACAAGACCAACTGGCACAGAGAGACAGGAAACACAGGGATAAATACACCAGGGAAAATAAGCGACACCTGGAGGGAGTGGGGACAATCACAAGGACAAGTGAAACAGATCAGGGCCTGACAATCATACCACCCAAAAAATGCTAACCTCCCCTGTTATTGCAATGGTGAGAGGTTAGCATGTCTTGGAGGTATGATATTTGTGCGTGTGTAACCTTCTCACTCATCATTATTGATGATTCATTCAGGACTATCCAAAATCATGTTGGAATCCACATTAAGTGCTTAGAAACATATTCCTTCCTCTCCAGCAACTGAGTTAGGAAGGACGCCTGTATCTTTGTAGTGACTGGGTGTATTGATACACCATCCAAAGTGTAATTAATAACTTCACCATGCTCAAATGGATATTCAATGCTGTTGTTTTTTTCACCCATCTGACAATGAGTGCCCTTCTTTGCAATGCATTTGAAAATCTCCCTGGTCTTTGTAGTTTAATCTGTTTTTGAAATTCACTACTCAACTGATGGACCTTACAGATAATTGTATGTGTGGGGTACAGAGATGAGGTAGTCATAAACAAAATCATGTTAAGCACTATTATTGCACACAGAGTCCATGTAATTTATTATGTGACTTATTAAGCAAACTTTTACTCCTGGGGTTGCATACTTATTGACTCAAGACATTTCAGCTTTTAATTTTTAATTAATGTAAAAAACAAACAAAACATTATGGGGTATTGTGTGTAAAAATCTCAATTTCATTAAAAAAAATTCTTGCTGTAACAACAAAATGTGGAAAAAGTCAAGGGCTGGGAATACTTTCTGAAATTATGAATACTTTCTGAAGTTATGAATACTTTCTGAAGTTATGCATACTTTCTGAAGGCACTGTAAGTAGGGATAAAGTGACTAATCAACAGATTAGATAATAAACAGTAACAGCAGCGTATGTAATAAGTCAAAAGAGATGCAAAAAAGGATCAATGCAGATATTCTGGGTAGCTACTGGTTAACTACTTAACTAACTCAGACACACAGACACAGAATAGGCACAGGTAAACAATTGAAGTGATTCAAATCCAATTTTTTTGCATATCCGATTCGAATCTGTCCCTTTTCCTCCAGTCTGAACAGCCAAAAAGCACATGAAATCAGATATTTCAAGTTGTTTTTAGACCGTTATTTTGCCTGCTAAGCAATCTGTTGAACGTTATTCAAGAACATGTGATAGTTAACTTAGCTTGTGTGTGTGTGTGTGTGTGTGTGTGTGTGTGTGTGTGTGTGTGTGTGTGTGTGTGTGTGTGTGTGTGTGTGTGTGTGTGTGTGTGTGTGTGTGTGTGTGTGTGTGTGTGTATGTGTGTGTGTGTGTGTGGGGGGGTAAACAGTAGTTTATTTAAGGGCTTGTTGAGTAGACTGGCTCATTGAATGTGCTAGAAAGCTAAACAGCTACCTAGTTACTGTAGCTAGTTGACTGCAGTGGCTAGGCAAACAGGACTCATTTTGAAAGTTGGATCAACTCGTCCTTGAGGCTATAAAAGTGTGATTTTTAATATTCAAAGCAACTGGGAAACGTCCATGGCAGGCACTGTTGACAAATTAGCTTGCTACATAACTTCTGAGTGATTGGAAGCACGACACCTCCACCAATCAGCCTACACCATTGTGCATACACCCTTCGTTACTATGACCACTAGCGTAGTCATGTCAGCTAATGACTGCTGCCGGAACACACACACACGATTTGGTCACTTGTGACTTGTTGTTTGAACAGTCAGTATTCCAAAACGGATTTGAAAAACAAAACTGATTTGAGCATTTAGGCCTGGAGTGTGAACAAGGCATTAGAGAAGGAGAGTGAGTTTGAGTACTCAGGCCTCTCCAACATGGCATTGCACATTAGCCTTGTGTGTATGTGATACTGTTCACACACAGTTGAACAAACACTCCCTGCACAGCTGTGACGTCTGCACAGGTACACTCTTAGAAGAAAAGGTGCTATCTAGGACCTAAAAGCGTTCTTTGGCTGTCCCCATAGGAAAACCCTTTGAAGAACCCTTTTTGGTTCCAGGTAGAACCCTTTTTGGTTCCAGGTAGAACCCTTTCCACAGATGGCTCTAAATGGAACCCAAATGGGTTCTACCTGGAAACAAAAAGTGTTATCCTATAGGGACAGGCGAAGAACCTTTTTAAAACCTTTTTTTCTAAGAGTGTAGGACTGTATCTGTGAGCTAACAGAATGACTGGTAGGGGGGAGTGGGGTAAGTTAAGCCAAAGGGGTAAGTTGAGCCACCCTTGTTTCTAGGAAATCATGCAAAAATGTATAATTTGACCAAATATTTAGGAAGAGGTCACAATCTAATGGAGTCTGTGAATGAAGAAACTGGAAAAAGTTAGCAAGTTAGGTCCAAAAAACAAATTTACACCAAATCAAATGAATTTATTGTTTTAGAGAGGATGCTTGTATCTATATCGAAGTATATGATTTTAAGATTGTTCTATACACCAGTCTGGGTGTATAAGCTTCAATATGAGGTCCTTAACCTAAAATAAAAGTGCATCCTTGTAGCTGTGTAAATTAATATAGTCAAATGTTTGCCTTGAGCCAATCGCAAGTTGAGCAAATTGAAGTGTTTTCTTCCTAGGTATAATGCAAGGCATTTTTTACATGTTTAACCTGTGTTAAATGATTTGAAAAAATATTAAAATAAAAAAAATCTATTGTGATTGTGTTGAATTGTGTTTGGGAAATAAAGATAGACATGGTTTTAAAAAGGTAGTGGTCATATTCCCTTCAGTACAGAAATGGTGGCTTAACTTATCCTGTCCCACAGCTCAATTTACCACTGTTTTTGGACGAGCTATGTTTTCAAAACTGTAATGTTTACATTCATTCTTACAATTTCCAGGGATACGCAACATCCTGAAACATATGTAGATATCTTTGTTAGAAATAATACTATATGTCCCTTGATGAAGTGATGCTGAATGTAAAACACCACAACTTACCCCACTCTCCCCTACCTGTGAGGAAGTAACTCATTGGGAGCTTCCTGTTTTATATAATGGCCAATGTCTCATGAATCTATTAATACACAAGGCATTATTCTCCAGCATTGGGTCTTCAATGCACCATTCTTTCAGCCTGTAATACAGCCTACAGTGCACGCACACACATGTAAGGGCTTTGTTTGTTATCAGCAGGAACTTGGGTCTACACGAGAGAGGAAATGTTACTGGTTCCCACCATAACTCAGAAAGGCCTAATCAGTAATGGGGCTTGATGAATGGAACAGTAAAGAGTGGCTTTGTCACAAGCTATAAACAAAGAGTAGGTCTATCCAACAATTACAAGCTGTGCTTCAGGACTCACTACATATCCAACGCGGTCGGAATCTCACATTTAAAGCCAGAAGAGATCAGCGGAATTTGACATGTAGACCCCCCAGTGATGTGGTGTGGAAATGACAGTCTTCACAGCCTAAACACTGACTAAATCACCGTGGGAGTTATACGACTTCCACTGTATGCAAATCAGAGGAAGATTACTACCGTAAAACTCCAGCTGTAGCCTAGGCCCCACCCTCACTCCTCCAACATCCTCACGAATCCATTCCATTCTCCCTGATGACAGGGGTAGTGGGGGGAGGACCCTAAAATAATTGCAACAAATGTTTCCGGTGATACCTGGCAGCGACCCAGAAGACATCAGCAGGCTTCCTCCAGGTCCCAGTGCTGGGCCTGGGAGGCCTTTCATAAACACTGCAGGAATGACAGTCCCACTGAAGCCTGAGCTAAATTTAGCCCCCACACAGAAAGGTGATTGGTGGGCAGAGAGAGACGCCTGCTCTGGCTGTGGCGGGGTTCTGGAAGAGAATCTTTCCTTTTCTATTCATGTTGTCGACCGATTCATAACCAGGGACAGACATGTCAAAGCCAGTGCATGAGAGAATGTTTGCATGTCACTGCTGTGTTTCCGTGTCATAACTAGGGGCTGGAGCTTTTTCCTCACCACGTGACCTGACCAGTTTTTCATGGCTATAATCATAATCAGTCAATCATGACAGTTTCCCTGTTACTGCACTGTTCACACAGTCCACTCGAACCGACTCCCTGCCTCCTCCACTGTCATTGTTACTGTGAGAACAGGATGCTAAGGGTGGTGTGGTGTGGGGTGTGGTGGGGGGGGTGTTGACTCCATACTGTTGCGGTGCTGACTAAGAATCAGGGACACATACTGGATTTATTGCATTAGCTTTGATGTAATGATGGTGCTCGCTGTGGTTCTGTTCTCCCTCACCTGTTGGTTCGGTGCCGGAGTCTGTTGATAATAAGAGGGATGACAGGGTGTGTGTGTGCGCTAATGACAGTGGTGTGTGTGTGTGTGTGTGTGTGTGTGTGTGTGTGTGTGTGTGTGTGTGTGTGTGTGTGTGTGTGTGTGTGTGTGTGTGTGTGTGTGTGTGTGTGTGTGTGTGTGTGTGTGTGTGTGTGTGTGTGTGTGTGTGTGTAAACAGTAGTTTATTTAAGGGCTTGCTGAGGAGACTGGCTCCTTTGCCAAGGCTGGGAAAGTCTTACTGGGAGAGACAGTCTGGCACTGGTCTCCCTGCCTGCCACTCCCACAGACAGTCTGGAGCTGTGTACCCCCCCCGCCCCCAACCCTCCTCCAACACAACCAAACCCACACCCCCTACACTACCACACCCAAGGCCTTCCCAGGCTGCTACTGCTTTACAATCAACTGAAACACACACTCACTCCCACCCCACCACGCCCATTGGCCCGGTGCCAATTCCTGAACTTATCACAGCTTGTCACAACAGTTTCAACAAACAAATGATTTAGAGAAGGGAAATTGGTTTGCAAGTGCTGAGTAAATCATCAAGACCTGTGCTATGATTATTATCCTCACCACAGAAAGTGAACTGCTTTCCCTGGTGTTGAATGAAGATCCCATTCATCCACTTACACTCAAATGGCTCAACATGTAAGAACAAAGCCCTGGTGCAAACTCTGTGGTACAGTCACAGTCTGGGAGGTGGGGGTCTATGATGTCATCCAGCCCATAGAATCCACGTCATGTCTGCCTGCTCCTCTCCCATCACTTCGGCTAATGACCTGAAGGGCCAGTCCGTTTGCAGCTAGTTGGGCGAGAGAGAGAAACATATCTGAGATGGATACAAGACGCTTCAGATGGAAAAACAGCAGAGGCTCTTATTGTAGTGGCTATAGTGATGTCTAAAGCACTGCTAATTCAATTTCGCAAAGGTCAAGACAGAAAGAAGCAATGTTCTTTTCTTTGCACAGGAAGTACAGTGAAAAGTTTGGATTTGGGGTGTGGCGGTAGTCCCCTATTGATCAAAGCCAGTAAGAAGTAAATCAGCCACTCATAGAGGCTCTGCTCTTTGTTGAGTCACATACCATACCCTCAGGCTATGTGTTCAGAGGTTTACACTACGCAAAAGTATTTCACTCATCAATGCAGACTATCTATCTATATATGTCGGGCCTGCGCTCTCTTGTTTGTCCAGACAAGCTTAGACAGAAAGTAGCTGTTTAGGCAGAAAGTGGCTTAGCATTGACAGTAATGTGTGAGAGGGGAACAAAGGAGATTTCACGCCTTTATGTATTAAGGGTTCACAAGCCTCTTACAGTTTCTCAAATGATGTCGTCCTCTTACAGCCGTTTGAGATCAGTGATTAGATAAGAACATTTATTTTAAGCTTTGCCAAATTCTTTAGGCTCAGGCTGGAGATGAGAAGAGATGGTCCAGGCTGGAGATGAGAAGAGATGGTCCAGGCTGGAGATGAGAAGAGATGGTCCAGGCTGGAGATGAGAAGAGATGGGTTTGTGTTGGCAGAGACAAGCTGAGCTGGGTAATCACCAAGAGTGGAGAGACGTGGCTATACAGTAGAGAGAGGCACTTTATACCAACCAGCTCCAATCTCCTGTCTGCATATCCTGACATGATGTAGGTGATGCACTTTCACAAGGTAAGACAGGTAGGGCGTGAGGAGGATGTGGAGCGCCAGTTCTGGGATAAGGTAGGGCAGAATAAATATTAATGGTGACACTGTGATGAGTGAGTATGTCTAGTCTAGTCTCTGGACTAGTCTGTGGTGTGTCATGGAATCAAAGTTGTATATGAGGCCTTTAATGAGAAATTTGTGGGAGAAATTTGACTTTAATTCTTAAACATCTAAGCCGTTGGGTTGTGGGGTTCTAAAATGATATATGGAATTGTTTTAAGATGGTCATACTATGGATCTTAGGACCCCTTTTGGTATAACACATTTTTGGCCTGCTCAGAGAAACGCATTGAACAACACTCATAAATGGCAAAAAAAAGAAAGTCAAAAGATACATCATTAGAAACAAGGTTTTGAAGTGTTTTTCCAATATCTCAGTATTTTTTTATTTTTTTATTTTTTTACACATATTTAGCCCCTTTTTGGGGGAGGCACAAAACTACCTCCATACTTCCATACATTTGTTAAAACCGATACTGGTTACCGTCAGACACCTGTGAGGGTTGAATAGACAAACGGAGAACACCATCGTGTTCGTGAGAATCTCCCTTTTCCACAGTGGGTGACATCAAACCAAGATGGCGGTACAGTAGGACGTGTATATCTGTCTTTGTCTTATCCCATGTCTTATCTCTTGTAAATAGCCAGTCTTTTTTGTATATATCTTAATCTCACTTCTATCTACGAACTAAATATACTTTCCTGCAACCTGCCTCACCCAATGTGGTGCGGATCTGTTATTTTTATTCCTTATAACTGGAACTTTCATCAGGAGCTAGCCAGCTAACTAGCTACTAGTCTTTGTTAGCCACGACTAGCTGGCCTCGCCTTTTTTTCCCCGGAATCAGCCAGCCTTAGCTCGGACAATCACCTGCCAGTCTGCACAGCGTGATATCAATCCAGGGTATATCGGACTGTCTCTCTACCATATCACGTCATTCCTGCCGCTCTCGATCATTACACTGGATCATTACTCCTAGCTAGCTGCAAACGAGTGGCTACTGTTACCTAACGCCTCTGTCCTGAACCAAGCACCAGCTAGCCTCGAGCGAGGCCCATATACAAACTAATTCTAGGGCTACAATTACCTCCTTTGCCAATTGGCCTGGACCCTTTATTGTCGACACTGAGCCCCGCCGATCCATCACGACTGGACTGCCGACGTGATCGCCCAATGTGGTCTCAACAGGCTATTCTGCTACGATATCGCCGCAGAACCATCTACTAGCCCTGGCCCATTAGCTTTTCTGAATGCTGTGTCCCCTGCTCGCCCAGTGTAGTAGTGAATACCGTACAGCACCCTGTCTCACCTATTGCTATACTTTTGACCCTATGATCACTCGGCTACGCAGCTGATGCCCCCTGGACTGTTTCAATAACACGATACCTCATTTTGTTTACCTGTCGGCCCCAGCCTCTAACTCAGGTCCTGTATGTATCTAACTGACCCGCTCTGCCCTTTCTTTGCCATTTACCCGTTGTTGTCTTAGCTCTCCTGATCAACACCTGTGATTGCTTTATGCCTCTCTCTAATGTCAATATGCCATGTCTACTGCTGTCTTGGCTAGTTTTATTGCTTTATTTCACTGTAGAGCCCTCAGTTCCACTCAAATTGCCTTAGATAGCTCTTTTGTTCCACCCCACACACATGCGGAGACCTCACTTATGTTATTGATAACTCCAGAGATGAAACCTCTCTCCTCATCACGCAACGCATAGGTTTACCTCCACTGTACTCACATCTTACCATACCCTTGTCTGTACATTATGTCTTGAATCTATTCTACCACACCCAGAAATCTGCTCCTTTTATTCTCTGTGCCCAACGCACTAGACGACCAGTTCTTATAGCCTTTAGCCGTACCCTTATCCTGCTCCTCCTCTGTTCCTCTGGTGATATAGAGGTTAACCCAGGCCCTGTAGTCCCCAGTTCCACTCCTATTCCCCAGGTGCTATCATTTGTTGACTTCTGTAACCGTAAAAGCCTTGGTTTCATGCATGTTATCATCAGAAGCCTCCTCCCCAAGTTATTTTTTTCACTGCTTTAGCACACTCCGCCAACCCTGATGTCCTAGCCGTGTCTGAATCCTGGCTTTTAGGAAGGCCACCAAAAATTCTGAAATTTCCATCCCCAACTATAACATTTTCCGCAAAGATAGAACTGCCAAAGGGGGCAGAGTTGCAATCTACTGCAGAGCTAGTCTGCAGAGTTCTGTCATGCTATCAAGGTCTGTGCCCAAACAGTCTCTCACTGTTGCCGCTTGTTACAGACCCCCCTCAGCCCACAGCTGTGCCCTGGACACCATATGTGAATGAATTGCCCCCCATTTATCTTCAAAGTTTGTACTGCTAGGTGACCTAAACTGGGATATGCTTAACACCCCGACCGTCCTACACTCTAAGCTAGATGCCCTCAATCTCTCCCAAATGATCATGGAACCTACATGGTAAAACCCCAAATCCGTAAACTTGGGCACCCTCATATATATCATCCTGACCAACCTGCCCTCTAAATACACCTCTGCTGTCTTCAACCAGGATCTCGGCGATCACTGCCTCATTGCCCGCGTCCATAATGGGTCCGCGGTCAAATGACCACCCCTCATCACAGTCAAACGCTCCCTAAAACACTTCAGCGAGCAGGCCTTTCTAATTGACCTGGCCCGGGTATCCTGGAAAGATATTGACCTCATTCCATCAGTAGAGGATGCCTGGTTATTCTTTAAAAATGCTTTCCTCACCATCTTAAATAAGCATGCCCCATTCAAAAAATGTAGAACCAGGAACAGATATAGCCCTTGGTTCACTCCAGACCTGACTGCCCTTGACCAGCATAAAGACCAGCACAAAAACATCCTGTGGTGTAGTGCATTCGCATCGAATAGCCCACGCGATATGCAACTTTTCAGGGAAGTTAGGAACCAATATACACAGTTAGGAAAACAAATGCTAGCTTTTTCAATCAGAAATTTTCATCCTGTAGCACAAACTCCAAAACGTTCTGGGACACTGTAAAGTCCATTGAGAATAAGAGCACCTCCTCACAGGCAAGGAAACACTGTCACCACCGATAAATCTATGATTATTGAGAATTTCAATAAGCATTTTTCTACAGCTGGCCTTGCTTTCCACCTGGCTACCCCTACCCCGGTCAACAGCTCTGCACCCCCCCACAGCAACTTGCCCAAGCCTCCCCATTTCTGCTTCACCCAAATCCAGATAGCCGATGTTCTGAAAGAGCTGCAAAATCTCGACCCCTACAAATCAGCTGGACTAGACAATCTGGACCCTCTCTTTCTAAAATTATCAGGCGCAATTGTTGCAACCCCTATTACCAGCCTGTTCAACCTCTCTTTCGTGTCGTATGAGATCCCCAAAGATTGGAAAGCTGCCGCGGTCATCCCCCTCTTCAAAGGGGGAGACACTCTTGACCCAAACTTTTACAGACCTATATTTATCCTACCCTGCATTTCTAAGGTCTTTGAAAGCCAAGTTAATAAACAGATCACCGACCATTTCGAGTCCCACCGTCTCCGCTATGCAATCTGATTTCCGAGCTGGTCATGGCTGCCCCTCAGCCACGCCCAAGGTCCTAAACGATATCATAATGATGTCGTTCTTGCAGCTGGTGATTCTCTGATCCACCTCTACGCATACGACACCATTCTGTATACTTCTGGCCCTTCTTTGGACTCTGTGTTAACTAACCTCCAGACGATCTTCAATGCCATGCAACTCTCCTTCCGTGGCCTCCAACTGCTCTTAAATGCAAGTAAAACTACATGCATGCTCTTCCACACGATCGCTGCCCGCACCGGCCCGCACTCCTAGCATCACTACTCTGGACGGTTCTGACGTTGAATATGTGGGCAACTTCAAATACCTAGGTGTCTGGTTAGACTGTATACTCTCCTTCCAGACTCATATTAAGCATCTCCAATCCAAAATTAAATCTAGAATCATCTTCCTATTTCGCAACAAAGCATCCTTCACTCATGCTGCCAAACATACCCTCGTAAAACTGACTATCCTATCGATCCTTGACTTCGGCGATGTCATTTACAAAATAGCCTCCAACACTCAACTCAATGCTCTCGTTGGCTGGCCCTCACCTCATATTCGTCGCCAAACCCACTGGCTCCAGGTCATCTATAAGTCCTTGCTAGGTAAGGCTCCGACTTATCTCAGCTCACTGGTCACCATAGCAGCACCCACCCGTAGCACGCGGTATATTTCACTGGTCACCCCCAAAGGCAATTCCTCTTTGGCCGCCTTTCCTTCCAGTTCTCTGCTGCCAATGACTGGAAAGAATTGCAAAAATCACTGAAGCTGGAGACTCATATCTCCCTCACTAACTTTAAGCATCAGCTATCAGAGCAGCTTACAGATCATTGCACCTGTACATAGCCCATCTGTAAATAGTCCATCCAACTACCTCATCCCCATATTGTTATTTATTTATTTTCTCCTTTGCACCCCAGTATCTCTACCCGCACATTAATCTTCTGCACATCTATCATCCCAGTGTTTATTTGTGAAATTGTAATTAATTTGCCACTACGGCCTATTTATTGCCTTACCTCCCTAATCTTACCTCATTTGCACACACTGTATATAGACCTTTCTATTGTGTTATTGACTGTGCGTTTGTTTATTCCATGTGTAACTCTGTGTTGTTGTTTGTGTCACACTGCTTTTCTTTATCTTGGCCAGGTCGCGGTTGTAAATGAGAACTTGTTCTCAACTGGATTACCTGGTTAAATAAAGGTGAAATAAGTAAATAAGTAATAAGTAAATCAAATAAAATGAGTTTGTAGCTCAAACGGTTTGGACGCTACAAACAGAAGTTGGCACATCGATGGTACCAACTTCAGACGAGTCCCCTGATGCTTGTTGGGGTTGTAGAGCAAAACGGAGACCATCATCGTGCTCGTGAGAAGTTTCTAGGTCATACCGCTCAGACGCTACAGATGTTTTCATGAGAAGACCAATTTTTGTGCTGTCTCATGGTCAAATCAAATAAAACACTGCTCTACCACCTTTCACCACAGATGTGAGACATTGGCGGATGTGATGGATTAAGACGCATTCAATGCAAAAAGAACCTGATATCTTTAGCTTAAACTGACAGATTTTTTCATTTTATTATGTTACTTAGATTGAAGCACCTGTGCGTCAATCGATTCTAGGGTTTTTAATCATGGGGTGGTGCTTATATTTGTCCTGTACACACTTGCACAATAGTGTCATGTAAATGTGTTTCCCAACTCCCCCTGAGACACCCACAGGGAGTGGGGTCACAATTGTCCAGTGCCCCTGGAGTAATTAGGGTTAAGTGCCTTGCTCAAAGACACATCAACAGATTTTTCACCCTGTCGGCTCCAGGATTCAAACCATCAGCCTTTCGGTTACCGCCCAACCCTCTAAAATCAAGGCTACCCACCACCTAGTGGATCTCAAGCTATATGTGCAAACTCTAGTATAATTGATGCCCTGTCTGCCAGAAACATGCACACACACTCCTGAGGGCAGCAGCTGCTGTGGACCCCATGCCTGACCAGTTCCCTAACAACCTTAACGAACACTGACATACATACACTGACACATGACACACACACCAAAATACACCGACACAAGCAATGTCCCCGGCATCAACACCAACACACTCCTGTTGCCATACCCAGGTCACAGTGTTTTTCATATGTATTCACTCAGCTGCTAGGGCCAACCACTGCAGGAACATGAAGGGGAATCTGTGAGCTGGGGTTGTCTGTGGTGTCTCAGATTCCCTTTCAGGTCAAAGGTCTGTGCATCACAACAGACTGCAGATCTCAGCTGTGACTTTCTGAAGGTTTGTTTTTCTGATAATATCAGCACAAGCCAAGCAGATTTTGGAAGCATCCCTCTCTGTCTGAGTTTCTATTGGAGTGATGAGCGAGCCTGTTACCGATCACACCATCCATGTGTCAGGAGCCTGGGTCTGAATCCGAACCATGTGCTGGAAATTCCTGGAGTGAGTGGAGCATAGCCCCATCTAACCTGTCTGTCCAGGGCTGCTGCAGGATCTCAAGGAAGGGGAGGTGGTGGAGGAGGAGCTGGCCGGGAGACCTGGTGAGGCTCCACGGTCTTGGATGCTGTCAGCTAAAGCCCAGCATGGAACACTTTGACTGGGGCTGATCAACAACAGGAGGAATGGGGGATAGGGAAAGGACTGAGGACAAAGGTACCTGGCTAAACACCCACAAGGTTTGAGATTAGGATCACCACAAACTCTACTGACCTGTAACATTGTACAAGATTTTTAACTCCTACACCAGAGGATAATATGTACCTTGTCCTGGTGTGTCTGGCTCCTCTTAAAGCTTTCATCCCTAATATTTGAATATGGGGGAAAGAATTCTGAGGTAAACTTGTTTTCTCCTTGCGACTGTCACTTTATGATTTCTCTTAATGTTCTGGCATGGATATGACATTATGACTCAAATGACAAAAACGTACAGCACATGCAGGGAAAACATGGTAAATGAATAATGCGGAAGCTAAACCTGTCTGCAGATGGTTAAGGGGGAGACAGGGAGTGAGGCTGTAGCTGGCCTGGAGCCCATGGCTGTATAAGGTTGTGCAGCCTGTCAAAGGGTAGTTTTGTCTATCATTTTGCTGCTGAACCTGTGGAACAGCTGGGATTCAAACTTTCCCCAAACAGACAGACACATCATCTTCATAGGTGAATATCTTTAGAGTGGGGCTACCTTTGAATAGTGTCCAACTCACTAGCCTGTTCTGTCTAGCCAGTAGGCCTAGGAGTTCGACTAGAGCACAGGGTGTGGAGCTATGGTCAGTGGCGTACCACACACACCCACAGCCCTGCCCACAAGCTCTGGGGGCCCCCTGGAAATTAGCTTTATAAAAACAGCAACATTTTCTCTCATCCTCAAGGCAAAATGTGTAGATTAGCTATAAAACTGAATTTCAGGCAGTTCAGCCTGCCGTCTTTCCTGACTGTGATCTGTGCCAATGATCTGGGCAAAAATAAGTGTGTAGAGAGTGACTTCTACAAAAAGTATTGTCAGGTAAAGTCATTAAGGCCCTGGGTGGGTTCAGGCCTGTGTATCTGGGTCATTGTGGTTAAAAGCAGCAGCAGCAGGTCAGGGAATACCTTGGGTACTCCAGTGCTGTATGGGATGCCCTGGCACTGCGATAGCCCTCACTACGCTACCCTGGGTTAGTCTACTACTGACCCAGTCCCATGTATTTACCTGATGTGGGCACTACATTACCCTGGATCATTCTTTTCATAGAGACTCAACCCTGCTCCACTGACCCAACACCACCACCACCATCTCTACTACCACCACCACCACCACCACCCCCACCCCCACCACCTCTACCTGCACCCCCTCCCCACCTCTACCACCACCACCACCACCATCACCACCTCTACCACCACCATCACCACCTCTACAACCACCACCACCATCACCACCTCTACCACCACCATCACCACCTCTACCACCACCACCATCACCACCTCTACAACCACCACCACCATCACCACCTCTACCACCACCATCACCACCTCTACCACCACCACCATCACCACATCTAC